>NC_089801.1:61416939-61419439 GCF_029633855.1 Hoplias malabaricus | reverse complement strand
CCTATTGACAGTGTTTTACTTTGGGGTTTACAGTAGTCCCATATTTCTGCTTTTAAGGTTAGCATATAAATAACTAGTCAATTTATTTACAGTATTAACTAGAGGGAGAAAATTCATGAACGAACTTGAATTTGGCTTGTCACATGCCACTAACATAATTGCAACGTTAGCTTATATACTGCTTGATAGCTATAAAGGTGTAGAACATTCAGTCAAACACTACATTAAAAAGACTGATGAAAATCGTAACTCAGATAAGTGAGAGTGAGTTCTGGTATCACCATCTGAAATCCCGTAGCTGTAGCATGAAAATTAACAAGTTAGAGCAGTTTGAAATTTGGCACAATACATTCCTATGGGAAAAATGACCACTTTGGAATCTCATAATCCAAAATCAGTAAGTAGGATTGCTCCAAAAATGAGCAACAAGTAACGTATTTGGCTGTAGGTCCTAAGAGCCTGTGAAATTTCATGGCTGTAACTAGAAAACCATAGGAGGAGTAGCGTTGCAATGAACGCAAAGAGAACAAGAATAATAAGGTTAGGAAGAACGGTAACTTGACATTATAGAGCACATTTTTAATGTAAGGCAACTCACTCACTCACCACTCACTCTCACTGAGGAATGCTGGAGCATGCACTGCTTTAGATATCATGCAGTGCCTTGCCTCAGTGACACTGCGTCCTTGTTAAATTATTTAAACTATTTTGTTTGTAAATTGTCTCTTTTATGTCAGTCCATTTGTACACAAAGTTATTCATTTTTATTCATTCATTATCTGTAAGTGGGTTCATTATCGGTGGGTTCAGAGCCTACCTGGAATCATTGGGCGCAAGGCAGGAATAAACCCTGGAGGGGGCGCCAGTCCTTCACAGGGCAACACACACACTCACACCTACAGACACTTTTGAGTCGCCAATCCAATGTGTGTTTTTGGACTGTGGGAGGAAACCGGAGCACCCGGAGGAAACCCACGCGGACACAGGTAGAACACACAACTCCTCACAGATAGTCACCCGGAGAGGGAATCGTCCCTGGAGCTGTGTGACTGCGACACTACCTGCTGTGCCACCGTGGCGCCCCCACAAAGTAATTTTTTTTGGGTTATTTTTTTTTTCTAGAGAGACCATCTGGACACTACGTGTGGACTTCCTCCAGGAACGAGTGCTTAGCCAATGGGATTCTTTCACCATATGGAATGCTGGGAAACAAGGCAGGAAGCTCTACCGCAGCCTGAGTCCCACCAATCAGAAAAAGGTGTGAGGTTAGGATTATTGCAACTCTCCAGGATATTCATTCATTGTATTTGTGTTTAAAAATACAAAGATTTTTTCATTCTTTCACACATTCAATCTGTAACCCTTATCCATTTCAGGGTCGAGGAGAGTCCAGAGCCTACCTGGAATCATTGGGCATAAGACATTTACGAAGATTTTAATATTTTAAATCAAAAGATATGCCCTGTGAAGGACTGGCGCCCCCTCCAGGGTGTATTCCCGCCTTGCGCCCAATGATTCCAGGTAGGCTCTGGACCCACCGCAACCCTGAACTGGATAAGGGTTACAGATAATGAATGAATGAATGAATGAATGAAATCAAAAGATATTTTTTGTTCATATTTCCACATTTTATAGGTTACTGGTTTAGTTAAAAAAAATATGCTTTCTACAATTTGACCACTCACTCCGGTTTCAAACTCACCCAGTCGCAGTTGACAGTTTCACAAGGCATGTCTACATACTAGGGGTGAGCGATATGGTCCTAAAATAATATCATTATATTTCAGGGTTTATTGGCAATAAAAATATTATTTATTTATTATATTAAACTAAATATATTTAATATATGTTGATGTTAATGGCTTCTTTCATTTGTAACATAATACCACAGTTTATTGTACATCTGGTATTTTATAACCAAACCACCTCAACAAGCCATTCCACTTTTTTGGAGCAATTTCCTCCACCACAGAGCCACTTTCCACCATACTTCACTGTGGCTAAATGACTCATGTAAAGAACGTATGCTGTATTATGGGTAACTGCATGATGATGTTATGTAAACAAGTCTAAATATCACTAATATCACCATAGATTTTTTATTGTTTCAAAAAATATGCCGATATTATTGCGAAAGATGCGATATCGCACAGCCCTACTACACACCAATATGTTTTGGGGACCCACAATGACAGATCACACTGAGTTATCAGAATGAAGAGGCCACAGAAGATGAATGAATGGATGGATGGATGGCTCCACACAACAGCTGTCTGTTTTTTCCCATTGTGTGTTAAAAGTGTTTCATTTTTAATGTTACTATGGCAACTATTACTGTTTTCCAGAGATGGTGAGGAAAGATGTACCCCCATCTACGCACACACACACACACACACACACAAACAAACATGTGCAAAAAAAAAAAACATTCTTTCAATACCCTTATAGCCAACACTTGGCAGTGAACTTGTTGGGTGTACCCTCATGTGCAGCTGCTCCA